>NC_134407.1:159553987-159556487 GCF_038048845.1 Mixophyes fleayi | reverse complement strand
CTGCCAACATATTAGAGAAAATGAGGGAAATTATCTCCCAGTGGCTTACCCCACTTAGACTCTCATGGGGATTTGTGGTGTCAGACAATGCCAGTAACATTGTGCGGGCATTAAATATGGGCAATTTCCAGCACGTCCCATGTTTTGCCCACACCATTAATTTGGTGGTGCAGCATTACCTGAAGAGTGACAGGGGTGTGCAGGAGATGCTTGCGGTGGCGCGCAAAATTGCTGGACACTTTCGGCATTCAGCCAGTGCCTACCGCAGACTAGAGGCACATCAAAAAAGCTTGAACCTGCCCTGCCATCACCTCAAACAAGAGGTTGTGACGCGCTGGAACTCCACCCTCTATATGCTGCAGAGGATGGAGGAGCAGCAAAAGGCCATTCAGGCCTACACAGCCACCTACGACATAGGCAAAGGAGTGGGGATGCGCCTGAGTCAAGCGCAGTGGAGACTGATTTCCGTGTTGTGCAAGGTTCTGCAGCCATTTGAACTTGCCACACGAGAAGTCAGTTCCGACACTGCCAGCTTGAGTCAGGTCATTCCCCTGATCAGGCTGTTGCAGAAGCAGCTGGAGAAAGTGAGGGAGGAGCTGGTAAGCCATTGCGATTACAGCAAGCATGTAGCTCTTGTGGATGTAGCCCTTCGTACGCTTTGCCAGGATCCGAGGGTGGTCACTCTTTTAAAGTCAGAGGAATACATTCTGGCCACCGTGCTCGATCCTCGGTTTAAAGCGTATGTTGTGTCTCTGTTTCCGGCGGACACAAATCTACAGCGGTGCAAAGACCTGCTGGTCAGGAGATTGTCCTCTGAAGAGGACCGTGACATGCCAACAGCTCCACCCTCATTTTCTTCCACATCTATGGCTGCGAGGAAAAAGCTCAGTTTTCCCAAAAGAGGCACTGGCGGGGATGCTGATAACATCTGGTCCGGACTGAAGGACCTGCCAACCATTGCAGACATGTCTACTCTCGCTGCATTGGATGCTGTCACAATAGAAAAAATTGTGGATGATTACTTTGCTGACACCATCCAAGTAGACATGTCAGACAGTCCATATTGTTACTGGCAGGAAAAAAAGGCAGTTTGGAAGCCCCTGTACAAACTGGCTCTATTTTACCTGAGTTGTCCCCCCTCCAGTGTGTACTCGGAAAGAGTTTTTAGTGCAGCGGGGAACCTGGTCAGTGAGCGGCGAAGGAGGTTGCTTCCTCACAACGTTGAAAAAATGATGTTTATAAAAATGAATAATCAATTCCTCAATGAAGTACAGCACTGCCCTCCAGATACTACAGAGGGACCTGTGGTTGTGGAGTCCAGCGGGGACGAATTGATAATGTGTGATGAGGAGGAAGTACACACTGTAGGGGGAGAGGAATCAGAGGTTGAGGATGAGGACGACATCTTGCCTCAGTAGAGCCTGTTTAGTCTGTACAGGGAGAGATGAATAGCTTTTTTGGTGTGGGGGCCCAAACAAACCAATCATTTCAGTCAAAGTTGTTTGGTAGGCCCTGTCGCTGAAATGATTGGTTTGTTAAAGTGTGCATGTCCTATTTCAACAACAGACCTCTCAACTGCAGCTCATCCCTCCTCTGCGGGGATAATGTCTCCTGTGCTCTGAGACGTCACTCTGTGTACTCTCAGCCTCAGGATCTGACACTACAGCTACCATGCCTCTTGTAGCAGCCCTCACTCCAGGGCCTCTTCCATGTGCAGTGTCCCCCTCTCTCTTGGGTTCACTATAGTGGCATGGAGTTCTCCCCCTCATCCAGGGCACACATTCCTTGCCCTGGCTCAGTCACCACGCTCAGACTTCCAGGCAATGCTGGGGGAGCCTGGGAGCTTCCACCCCAGGTCCCCAGCTACAACTCTCCTCTCCTGTGTCTTCTCTCTCTTTCTGACACTTTAAAGATCGTGCCTTTAAATGAAAAAGTCAGTCTTCATTGCACGACTATGTGCAAGTGCAACAGGGACATTTTTTTGGGTTTACAAAGTCAAACAATAACACTACGACCCTGTCTGTCTGGGGTCTGTCAATGACGAATTGTCTGGAGCATGTTTTGAGGAGGTATTGTGGCCCCGGTATCAAATTGGGTACCGGGGCCACCACACTATGCAGTCCAGATACTTGTTTGGTGGAATTCCGACACGTGGAGGGTTTTTTAATTATATTGTGGCCTCGGTACCAAAAAGTGTACCGGGGCCACCACACTACGCAGTCAAGATACTTGTTTGGTGGAATTCAGACCAGTTGAGGGTTTTATTATTATATTGTGTGGACCACTCTATCTATACCACACTACAACTCTATACCACTCTATTTCCTACTTTAATTCTATTTAATTCTATTTCCTACTTTAATTCTATTACTAATTAATTAACATAAAGAGGAACAAAAAAAACCAATTTTACCAAAAGTATAATATGACTTAGACTTACAAACACTACACTTGAAAGATCGTGCCTTTAAATGAAAAAGTCAGTCTTCATTGCACGACT